>NW_028227261.1:16125000-16135000 GCF_978045245.1 Mus caroli
TTCTGGTGCATCTGAAGACAGCTACAGTGTACTTACATATAATAAATAAATAAATAAATAAATAAATCTTTAAAAAATATTTATTTATTATTTATACTGAATTCTGCCTGTATATACATTTGCAAGCCAGAAGAGTGCACCAGATCTCATTACAGATGGTTATGAGCCACCATGTGGTTGCTGAGAACTGAACTTAGGACCTTTGGAAGGGCAGCCAGTGCTCTTAATCTCTGAGCCATCTCTCCAGCCCAGAAAACACAATTTTTTTTTGACCCACAGTAATTGTATGTGTTTATGTGACACAGTATCTTGTGTTATGGCTTGTGGGCAGCATGTAATCTTCAGGTCAGGGTAATTCGCATATCCAGTGCCCCAGATACTTATTTCTCCATTGTGGGAACATTCACAATCCTGTTAGCTATTTTGAACTATCCGATTGACTGTGGTCAACTGCAGTACGAGCCTTTCCTCCTGGGTATGGTGGTACAAACCTGCAATCCCAGCACTCAGGAAGCTGAGGATGGAGGATTGGAAGCTCGAGCTAGTTTGGGCACCATGATGAGAACCAGTCAGAGAAGGGGGAGACGGGAGGAGAGCTGAAAGTTCCCTGCACCCTGTTAATGCTTTGCCAGGAGGGTGAGACGTCGAGCCTGACAGCCATCTGAGTCTGGCCCTAGACCAGCAGTAGGGAAATGACCAGAAGCTGGCTGTTTGTACATCTACGCCCCCAACCCTCCAACCCTCCATGACTCTGCAATTCAGCTTAGTCAGGACCGCCCTCTAGAGCACACATCCGACTGTAAGGTCCTCTCAGCCCCGAAGGAGTGGGGGGGGGGGGAGGATAGCGGTGCGGTGCGGTAGGCTAGGACACCTGACCCCAGAGAAGTGAGGATAGGCGTGGCGCTAGAGCCTAGGTCTTCTGACTCTGGGAAATCTAGAACTTTCTGTGCTTTGCCTTTGTCCTGCCATGACCATTATCTTTCTCCCACCTTTGTTTATGTGTATATGTGTGCACGCACATACACACATGCCACAGGTCAGAGGGCAGCTTGGAGGAGCCTGTTCTCCTCCTCCATCCTTTGGGTCCTAAGGATGGAATTAAGGTCAGGTTGTCAGGCAAGTCCCTTTACCCACTAAGTCAACCATCCTCTTCCTCCTCCTCCCTCCTCCTCTTCCTCTTTTGTTTGTTTGTTTGAAACATTCATAATATATAGACCAAGCTGGCCTGGAACTCAGAGAGAGCCACCTGCTCTATATCCCACACCCTGGAATTAAAGACCCATGCCTGCATGCCAGCCTCACTGGGCCACTATTGGCAGTGCTTGTCATGTACCTTGACGTGGGCAGAATTCATCAGTCCCTTCCTGATACGCCTCGTACCCTGGCCCCACCCCTACCTTGTCACCTCCTTGAAGGGAGCTGGCACCCTTGGTAGAGACAGTGGTTCCTGAACAGCAGAAGGAGACGGCTATGGCCATGGTGACTGGCCCCTCATCCCTCAGGAACACAGAAGCCTGTGCCCAATAACCAGGGCCTACCTTTCCTGGCCTGGCCTCCTCCCGATCAGCTCATCCTGGGGAGCCCACACGACCGCTGCGGGTAGGGGATGGTCCCGTGCAATGTCTGTGTGTGCTGTCTTATGGAGACGCAGCTAGGTTGGTACAGTGTGTGCTTAGCTTACACACACACACACACACACTTTGCTTTGGGCAAATTGCCAGGAGTGGTATAGCTAGGTCACATGGACGATCTATTGCTTTTTATTCCCCTATTCTAATTTATTTATTGTGTGTGCATAGGATAGGGTGGGGGCCCATGCCCTGGGACTGTATGAAGTCCATTCTTTTACCATGGGGGTTCCAGGGATGGAACTCAGATTTGGTAGCAAGCTCCTTTACCCACCGAGCCATATTACTGGCCCAATTGTTAAGTTTTTTTGTTGTTGATTTTAGTTTGTTTATCTTATTGTTTGGGGTTTTTTTTGTTTGTTTTTATTTATTTTATTTATTTTTTTTTGAGACAGGGTTTCTCTGTGTAGACCTGGCTGTCCTGGAACTCACTCTGTAGACCAGGCTGGCCTCGAACTCAGAAATCCGCCTACCTCTGCCTCCCGAGTGCTGGGATTAAAGGCGTGGGCCACCACTGCCCTGCAAAACTTTCTCTGTAAACCAGGCTGGCCTTGAACTCACAGAGCTCCACCAGCTTCTGCCTCTGAGTGTCAGAATCAAAAGTGTGTGCCACCACATCTAGCTCTTAGTTTGTTTGAAAGATGTGTTTATTTTTATTCATGTATATGTGTGTTTTGCCTGAATGTATGCCTAGTGGCTCTGGAAGTCAGAATTGGGTATTGAATTCTCTGAACTGCAGACAGTTGTGAGTCACTGTGTGGGTGTTAGGAACCCAACCTGAGTAATTAATTCATAAGAACAGCAAGTGCTCTTAACTGATGAGCCATCGCTCCAGCCCCAATTGTTGGGGTTTTGAGAAACTCTAGGCTGACTTCCGTAGTGGCTAGACTAGTTTACATCCCACTGGCGGCATATGAGGCCCCCATCAGGGAGCTGGGGTAGCAGGATTCCACTTTAATCCCAGCATTCAGGACACAGAGGTAGGTGGGTCTCTGTGAGTTTGAGACCATCTTATTTATACAGTGAGTTCCTGGACAGCCAGAGCTATGTAGAGAGATGCCCAACACCACCCCACCCCCAAAAGGGAAGAGGGTCCCATTGGCCCAGCTCATGGCTGTTTTCTCAGCCTTGGCTACCATCTTGGCCATACCACCCTGAGGTATCACATCTGAGCTCTGGCCTTGGGTCAGCTGCTCAACGTAGGCAAATCATCACCTGTCCATTCCCCTGACAAGAGCCATAGGGTTTGAGGCTCACTTTCCAAGGAAACCATTGAAGATTCAGAGAGTTGACACTCTTGCCTAAGGACCCACAGCAAGCCAGAGACAGCAGTTCAGGGTGGACTGGAGCCAGACCTGAGCTTTTACCCATGGCTGCTTAGTCTTCTGGGTGAGTAGATCTGCCTTGCGCCCTGTGGGACTCTGGGCAACCCATCCCTTTTCCCATTGTAGGATGCTCTCTCCCACCTCCTTCCCTGAATGAGGAGGACCTAGACCTCCCGCCTCCTCCACCGCCCCCTTCTGCCTACCTGCCTCTTCCAGAAGAGGAGCCTCCTGTCTTACCAGGGAAGTCGCTCATTTCCGACTTGGAGCAACTGCACCTGCCCCCACCCCCACCTCCACCCCCGCCACAGGTAAACTTCGAGTGTCCCCAAGCCTCCTCAGCCCGAGGGGTTGGGGGAGCTTCCCAGAATTACCAAGGTGGAGGTGCTTTGGTTCCTTCCGCTTGAAGGCCATCAGTCTTCAAAGCCCTTCCGAGTTCCAAAGCTGGTAGAAACTGGGATTTGTACAAAGTAAGTTCAAGGCCGGCCTAAGCAACCGCATGAGACTCCCTATCTGGAACTAAAAGAAAGAAAAGAGATTGGGGATAGAGTTAGTTCAAAGATAGAGTCCTTGACTAGCAAGCCTGGGAAGAGTCACTTTGGTGGAGAGAGCCCCAGGCACAGAGAAGGGAGGTTCTGGCTCTTGCTGCTCAGCATTCCTGTTGAGCTATAGAAGCTGGGCATTTTGCTCCTCCAGCCTCAGTTTCCTCATCTGTACAATGGGACTAATGGTACTTGGAGCCCCCCTCAGAAAAATAGTCAAGCTGGGAGGATCTAGTGAGGTCCCCACCAGCCGACTTCTCTTCTACCTCCTCATATGTATCTCCCTCCCACCCCCAGGCTCCATCAAAGGGATCATCTGTCCACCCTCCGCCTGGTCACGCCAGACCCTTGGAAGAGGAGCTTCCTCCTCCCCCAGAAGAGCCTGTCACACTTCCAGAGAGAGAAGTGTCCACGGGTATGGCTTTGTGCTTGCTCTCTGGGTCTTCAGGGGTCAGAATGGGCTTAGCATGTGAAGTGTGGGAGAGCAGGGTCCCTCCTGCTCACTTGACAGGGACTGTCTATACAGTGTGTAACTGCTGAATCTCCATCGCAGCCGTGTGCTTGCTTCTGGTTTGCTGATAATGATGGTGCTTTTGAGATAGGGTCTCATGCAGTCCAGGCTAGCCTTGAATTTGAGATGTAGCCAAGGATGGCCTTCTCTTTCTCCATCTACTTCACCTCGTGAGTGCTAGGATTACAGGCGTGTATGTGCCACTGTGCTTGGTACTGCAGATAGAAGCCAGTGCTCACTCCATCCATACTCGACCAGCTGGACTACATCCCTAACCTACCTTCCTTTCATTTTCTTTTCTTTTTTTTTTTTTTTTTTTTTTTTTTAGATTTATTTATTTATTATATGTAAGTACACTGTAGCTGTCTTCAGACACTCCAGAAGAGGGCGCCAGATCTCGTTACGGATGGTTGTGAGCCACCATGTGGTTGCTGGGATTTGAACTCTGGACCTTCGGAAGAGCAGTCGGGTGCTCTTACCCACTGAGCCATCTCACCAGCCCTCTTTTCTTTTTTTAAATTTATTTACTTTATAAATGTGAGTAGACTGTAGCTGTCTTCAGACACACCAGAAGAGGGCATCAGACCCTATTACAGATGGTTGTGAGCCACCATGTGGTTGCTGGGAATTGAACTCAGGACCTCCAGAGGAGCAGTCAATGCTCTTAACTGAGCCTTCTCTCCAGCCCCTTTCTCTCTCTCTCTCTCTCTCTCTCTCTCTCTCTCTCTCTCTCTCTCTCTCTCTCTCTCTCTCTCTCTCCCTTCCTTCCTTCCTTCCTTCCTTCCTTCCTTTCTTTCTTTCTTTTTTTTTTTTTTTTTTTTTTGGTTTTTCGAGACAGGGTTTCTCTGTATAGCCCTGGCTGTCCTGGAACTCACTTTGTAGACCAGGCTGGCCTCGAACTCAGAAATCCGCCTGCCTCTGCCTCCCGAGTGCTGGGATTAAAGGCGTGCGCCACCACGCCCGGCTCCTAAAAATCAAAAACAAAACCAAAAAGATTTTTTTCTCTCTGTTTTTCTGAGACAAGACCTCACTCCATAGCTGGCTCTGGTTGCCTTAGAACTCACAATGTAGACAGGCTGGCTTCAAAGTTGTGGCAATCCTACTGCCTCAGCTCCATCCTAGGATTACAGATGTGTTTTTTTAATTCTTTGTTTGGTTTACTTTTTTAATTCTTTGTGGGGCACGGGGGATGTAGCAAGAAGGCTCAGAGGGTAAAGGCACTTATCACCAAGGCTTAGTAATGTCACTTCTGTCCATAAGTCCCGCTTGGTGGAGCAGACTCTCAGAGGATGTCTCCCTGGTCTCCACTCAAGGTGTATACATGCATATACAACCGATCAGTAAATAAAAGTTAATTCTTTTTAGTTATTTTTTTATTTGTTTACTTTGTACCAGGGTGTATGATGCAGGAGGATTAGAAGTTCGAGGTCATCCTCAGCTACGTAGTGAGTTGGGGGCTAACCTGGGCTACAAAAGACTGTCTCAAAAACAAAGAACCAATTCAGCCAAGCACATGTGCCAAATGGTGGCACAGACCTTTAGTCCTAGCACTTGTGAAGCAAAGATAGGAGGTTCTCTGAGTTCAAGGCCAGCCTGGTCTACATAGCAAGTTCCATGCCAGCTAGGGTCTACATGGTGAGACCTTGTTTCTTCCTCCCCACCACCCTCAACCCTCAACTCACTCTCTCTGTCTCTGTCTCAGTCTCTCTGTCTCTGTCTCTCTCTGTCTCACACACACACACACACACCAGTTTCTAATTTTCTCATTTTGCGTTTTGAGCTTTGAGTCTGTTTTTCATTGCTGGTTTTCCAAGTTGTCTCTGAGCCGGTTTCCCATCAGAATATGCAATGGCTCCTAGCCCCGCCCCCTCCCCCTTTAAGGCTGTGTGACAGTCCTCCTTAGGAACTGTAGGAAAGTAGGCGTGATGGGTTCTACAACTGCCTCCTGATGGATCTGTAGATGGTTTCTCACGGTAAATGCACTGAGCTGAGTCACCTTAGCAGGTTATTTCACTGTGTGAGGGGTTTTCTGGGGTAAATTCCTAGAAGAGGAAGGTAAGCTATAAAAAGGTTGGTGTTTCAAGTTTTGTATTTTTTGTCAAATCACCTTCCTTAGCCATCCCAGCCTACGCATACCCACCAGCAGGTTCTGGCTGTTTGCTAGAAGGTTCTACAGCACTGTGTGCTTTGTTTAATTTAGCCGCTAAGCACTTACTCAGAGCCAGTTTGTTATTTATCCTTTGATTTAAGGTAGATTGTAGCTATCTTTTTTGCTACTTTGTGGCTTCTTCTCTCTTCCATGGCTTTCCACCTTTTCACACCCCCTGATACCAGGTAAGAGAGAAAAAAGGTTAGGGGGAAACAAAACAAAGATCTTTGAATAAAGTCAGGGTCAACGTTCTTGTTAGACTACTTGCTGTTGGATGGCAACTCCGAGTTCCTCCGGGCAGGGCAAGTTTGATCTTCACTGTCAGGATCTCCAAGTTTCTTCTTGTTTCTTCCTTGTGCGTGACTACTTAATAAACCACACAAACCACACACAGCAACCTATCACTCAGGGCCCTAGTGTTTATAAACCCTCTGAACAGTTCCCAGAATTCCCAGCATAGAAACTATCTGCAGCTGGCAACATCACACCTCTGCTAGAGCTCGAAGTGAATCGGGAGTCAGCCGCTTTGGTCAGTCGAAGCGCACCAGAGAACAAAATGAAAACACGTTCCCAACTATTTCTCTGTTTTTCTTTCTTTCTTTTTTTTTTTTAATTTATTTTTTGTTTGTTTGTTTGTTTTTTCGAGACAGGATTTCTCTGTGTAGTCCTGACTGTCCTGGAACTCACTCTGTAGACTAGACTGGCCTCGAACTCAGAAATTCGCCTGCCTCTGCCTCCCAAGTGCTGGGATTAAAGGCGTGTACCACCACGCCTGGCTTTCTCTGTTTTTCAAAGACGCCAAAACCTCAAAATTGTCACTACAGTACATTTTTGGCACTCAAAAATTTTGTGTGGTTGGTTTTGTGTTTTGTTTGGTTTGTTTGCTTGTTTGTTTATTTGTTTGTTTGTTTTGAGACAGGGTTCCTCTGTGTGTAGCCCCAGCTGTCCTGGAACTAACGTTATAGACCAGCCTTGAGATCCGCCTGCCTGCCTCCCATGTGCTGGGATTAAATGTGTGCACCACCACTGCCTGGCTTGAATTTTTTTTTTTTTAAGATTTTTTT
Organism: Mus caroli; assembly: GCF_978045245.1. NCBI lineage: Eukaryota > Metazoa > Chordata > Mammalia > Rodentia > Muridae > Mus > Mus caroli. The sequence goes on from NW_028227261.1 coordinate 16,132,217, forward strand.
TTTTCTTGTGAGTACATTGTTGCTACCTTTGGACAGACCAGAAGAGGGCATTGGACCCCATTACAGATGGTTATGAACCATGATGTGGTTGCTGGGAATTGAGTCACGACCTCTGGAAGAGCAGTCAGTGCTCTGAGCCATCTCTCCAGTCCAGTTCTGATTTGCTGTCAGTTGTCCTAACTGCTGAGCCATCTCTACAGCCTTTTTTTTTTTTTTTCTTTTCTTTAAGGTACAGTCTTACAGTATAGCCCAGGCTAGCCTGGAACTCTGTCTTCCTTCATCAGCCTTCAGAGTGCTAGGATTACAGGTGTAAGCCACCACACCCAACATCAGAATCTCTTAGGGTTTTTTGTTTTGTTTTGTTTTTTAAGATTTATTTTAGTGAAATATTGTGGTGCTTGCTTTAATCTCAGCACTCAAAAGACAAAGGTAAAATCTCTGACTTTGAGACCATCCTGGTCTCCATGGCAATTTTGTTGTTGTTTGGTTTTGGTTCTTAGACAAGGTTTCTCTGTGTAGCCCTGGCTGTCCTGGAACTCACCCTATAGACCAGGCTGGCCTCGAACCCAGAGATCCTCCTGCCTCTGCCTCCCGAGTGCTGAGATAAAAGATGTGTGTGCCCATTTTCTTATTTTTAATTATGTGTATATGTGTATGTGTATGTGTATGTGGGTGTGTGCACATGGATGCATTATCCTCAGAGTCCAGAAGAGAATCTCTGGACTTACAGCAGCTGACTGATGTGGGTAGGGGGAATTGAACTCAGGTCTTCTGTAAAGCAGTGTGTGTTCTTAAGCAACGATCCATCCATTTCTTCAGCTCCTCTCATAGCATAATCAGGGTCATCTGAGTGTTGGCAGTCCCCTGCACTCTCTCAGAGATGAGACCCTGAAGGCCAACTCTGCTTTCTTTTCCTCTCTCTCTCTCTCTCTCCCCCCCTCTCCCTCCCTCCCTCCCTCCTTCCCTCCCTTTCTCCCTCTTTCTTTCTCCCCGCAACCCTTCTTGCTCTGTAGACCCTCTTCAATTATTAGTTGAGGAAGCCTTTGAGGCTGGGCCCTGCACACACACTGGGGGATTGGGTACTGCCTTCCTGGGCTGCTAACAGCCTGTGTCTCCCCTACCCCAGATGTCTGTGGTTTCTGTCACAAGCCCGTGTCTCCTCGAGAGCTGGCTGTTGAGGCCATGAAGAGGCAGTACCACCCCCAGTGCTTCACCTGTCGTACCTGCCGCCGCCAGTTGGCTGGACAGAGATTCTACCAGAAGGATGGGCGCCCCCTGTGCGAACCCTGCTACCAGGTACTCCCCTGCATGTAGCCCCCAGGTTGCACTGATTGAGCACAGAGCATTGGATCCCATACGGACCTCCTAAGAGATTGGGACACCATGAACCCATTTCACAGCCGAGGAAGCTGAGACTCAGAAAGGAGAAAACTCAACCAAGCAGGGTTAGTTTCTGTGGCTGCTATAATGCATGCGTCCATTTCCACAGCAACAGCGATGACAAAGAGATGTATTTGGTTGAGAGGTTCCAGTTCGTAGTAAGATGGCCTTGCCAGTTTGAACCTGTGGTGAGATAGTGCATCGTGGTGTGGGCTTCCGGAAGGACAAACTGGCTGCCTCATGGCCAGAAAACACCAAAGAGGAAGGGACAGTTCCATACCCCCATAACATGGACCACCATTAGGTCCCGCTTCCCAGAGGCTCCCCCACCTCCCAACAGTGCCCCCTGGAGCCCAGGCCTAGTGGGTGAATGGAGAGCATTCCAAACAATGGAACCACAGTTTGGTGGCTTCAAACCATTCGCATTTCTTCCTCATAGTTATGGGGGCTATAAGTTCATAAATCAATTTCCTCAGGCTCGAAGCAAGATGCCTCCCCCTTCCTGCTCTTCCGGCTCTAGAGGAGGCGGCATTTGCTTGCCTTTTTAGCTTTGGTTGGTTGGTTTGGGTTTGGTTTCGTTTGGTGTTTTTTGTTTTGGGGTTTTTGTGTTTGGTTTTGGTTTGGTGTTTGGTTTTTTGGTTTTTGTTTTTTTAAGGATTCTCTGTGTAATAACCCTAGCTGTCAGGGAACTCTCTTGGTAGACCAGACTGGTCTGGAACTCACAGAGAACCACCTGCCTCTGCCTCCCTTCTGGGTGCTGGGATTAGAGGCCACCACACCAGACCTCTTTTGAGGGGTTTCCAGACTGAAACAGAGGGGAGGGTGCTCTTGAGACCTTCACTCCCCAACTTACAAGTAATGAGTTAGCTGTGAAGGTGTCCATGTGTTGCCAGAATTCAGAAACCTGAGGCGGGGGAACAAAGAGTTTAAGGATCCAAAGTTATAGCGACAGACCCTGCCTCAAAAAACAAAAAAAACAAAAACAAAAACAAAGAATTTGGATATCATTCATCAGCAGTAGTGTTGAACGTGTAAGGATTTGTTAAGGGGGCTGGGTATGATAGCATATGCCTGAAATGTAAACACTCGTGGGTGGAGGTGGGAGATTCAGGAGTTCAAAGTCATACTTAATTATGTAGTCTAACCTGGGCTACATGACACATTACACTATCTCAAAACCAGCCAAAAAAGTGTGTGTGTGTCTGTGTGTATGTGTGAAAATTGTTAAGACAGTCCCCAGGCTGAGCAGATACTTCAGTGGCAGGGTGCTTACTTGGCACATAAAAGGCCTTGATTTCAGTCCCTAGTTCTGAAGTTCTGGAGAAAGGAGGGAGGGAGGGAAGGAGGGAGGGAGGGAGAAAAGAAAGATAGAAAGATAAAGACAGGGCTGGTGAGATGGCTCAG